>NW_026888782.1:0-11967 GCF_032173495.1 Musca vetustissima
TAATTTTTAGAGGAGAAATTTGGTACCCAATAAGAACCCCATGTACCAAATTTCAGCGAATTCGGTTGGAAACCGCGCTCAAGATCCCCAAAATACCGAATATTGGGGGGTACCCTTATATGGGGGCTACCAGAAAAAAATTGACCTATATTTATAATTTTTAGTACAAAGATTTGCTACCCAATAAGAACTCAAAGTACCGAATTTCAGCCAATTCGGTGAAAAAATACGGTCAGAACCCCCCAAAAACTGGATATGGGGAGGTACCCTTATATGGGGGCTACCAGAAAAATTGAACCTATATATATAATTTTTAGTAGGGACATTTGGTACCCAATAAGAACCCAATGTACCAAATTTCAGCGAATTCGGATGAAAAACGCGCTCAAGAACCTCAAAATACCGAAAATTAGGAGGTACCGTTATATGGGGGCTACCAGAAAAAGTGGACCTACACTAATAATTTTTTGTGGAGGCATTTAGTACCCAATAAGAACCCAATGTACCAAATTTCAGCGAATTCGGTTGAAAAACACGCTTAAGAACTTCAAAATACCGAAAAATGGGAGGTACCCTTATATGGGAGCTATGCCTAAACGTGGACCGATATAGCCCATCATCGAACTTGACCTGCCTGCAGACAAAAGACGACTCTATGCAAAATTTTGGGGTTCTATCTCAATTCGTTTAGACGCTAGAGTGATTACAACAGACAGACAGACGGACAGACGGACAGACGGACAGACGGACATGCTTAGATCGTCATAGAATTTTACGCTGATCAAGAATATATATACTTTATAGGGTCGGAAATGATTATTTCGATGCGTTACAAACGGAAAAACAAAACTAATATACCCTCCATACTATGGTGGAGGGTATAATAAGGAAGATCTTCACCGATTAGCTTTATCCTAGTTCATACGAGACCTACACACTCCCAGAGAAATGTGTCAAAATTTGAAAGCGATTGGATTATTAGTTTTTGAGTTATCGTGCCCGCCATTCGTTTTGAGAAAAACGCGTTTAAAGTTTGAGAAGCCCTTTAGCCGTCACTTGATGCTAACACAATAAATCGGCTATATCTTTAAGAGTTCTTGAGATTTTCACTTGAAATTTTGTAGAGACATTCTAGAATTAGAGTAGATTCGAATTAAATCAAAAAAAAAAAAAAAAAAAAAAATTTGACACCGAGAATGGGGGGTCCCCTTAATCCAAAAGTATATTGTATAGCTAAATTAGTGTTTATTTATTTTAATTTAAAAAGATACGCTAACGACGTAGCGGGCCTATGCTAGTATTGTATAACTGATTAAATAAAAGATGTCATCTATAGCATTCAAGATAAGCATTCATGTCAGGACAACTATTACGTATTACCTATCAGATCGACTTTTTATTTGCCATCCAATTAATGTTTCATGTTGGCTATTTGTTATTCAACATTTCAATTAACTTAGAAATGAGCCATCTATGGCCTAGCACAAACAGATACCTCAGTTGTGTAGTAGGAAAAATTCTCAAATTAAATCGAGCATTCAACACAACGTCATTTGCTAGCTGGCCTTTAAGTTGGCTTCATTGATTTCATGACTACTTATTCCATTTATCGATTGGTGCAATACATCTCTGGGACATTGTGTGAGACAGCAGTGAATGGAATTGAAATAATGGTCATATTGTTTATATAAACCATATATTTGTTGAATCATCTCTCATTTTATTAAAATAAAATTTCCATCTCGACAATACACAGTGATTGTGTAGACCTTCGAAAACTGATTTGGGTTTCAGGATAGATTGTCACAGGCTGTGGGTAAATATTTGTGAGAAATACCTACTGACAATTGTTTACATTTTGATAAATATTATAGCCTGAGAGCTCTTCAAAAATATTATACATTCGTCCCTAAACTTTCACATCCCACACTTTTTATACCCTACACAACTATGTTGTCAGGGTATTATAGCTTTGTGCAGCCCCAAATGTTTGTAACGCCGCGAAATATTGGTCCTAGACCCACCTTTAAGTATACCGATCGTCATATCTAGACTAGCTGAGTCGATCTAGACATGTGTGTCCGTCCGTCCGTCTGTCCATTATAATTTGTAAACACGATACAGGCCACAGTTATGGACCAATCTTCACGAAATTTTGCATGTAGGATGGGTTCTGGCCAATGAAGACCCCTATTGTTTTTGGAAAAGATCGGTTAATATTTAGGGGATGAAATGGACCAAATACTAAATTTTTGTCGGTTTTTCTGGTCGCTCCAGAGGCCGCAATTATGGCCCAAACACCGCGAATTTTTGCATGGAGAAGGGGATCGGGTCAGAGAATAAGCATGCATCTTTTGATAAAGATCGGTCAATATTTAGCGGGTCAAATGGACCCTGACTTTTGTGTGAAAAATGACAAAATTTGTATTCCATGGCATACATATTTACTCCTGGAGGATGTAGACCCCAGGAGTTGATAGCATATCCAAGAGGAGTGGTTGGCCTTTAAATTGATACCAAAGATAGTGATGTATCTACTCAGATGTGGGAGTTACAGTCAAATATTTACAGGTGCTTACGTGTTCAGATATTATTCAGTAACCCATTACCACATTAGAGGGAGAAACATCGCGCTGATGGCTTTGACATTTTTCATGAAGTTCCAGTTATGGTCAAGAACAACGCCTACAATTTTCGGTGATGATCAGATTAAAATTTTGGGATGAAATGGACCGAAAACATAATTTTTTGTGTGTTTTCGAGTAGAGTATAATCCGAAAATCACAACACAACCCACTGTGAAGGTAATCTGGACAAGTAATTAGAAGGACTGTACTGAATATTCGAAAAAAGTAAGGAAGAGGTGTTGTTAACCTCTAATCGGACAAGAGGGGGCAAATATCACGAAATATTACTCAGACTCGGAATAAACATCCTCAGAAAGTAAGAGTTCGTGGTAGTTGTGTAGGGTATCGCATGGTCGGCCCCGTCCGACTATACTGCTCCGCTCACTGGTTTATTGATGTCCTTCTTATTATTAATAATTTTTTTATTTTCTTTCTCAATCTGTTGCTGTTTGTTTAATTTAAGTGGATATTGCTTTCAATCTGTAGTTGTGTCGTCTTACGAATAAAGTGCGGTGATATTGGATATGTAGTGGACTGTGGGTGAAAAAAATCATTTCCCAGAGATGCGGGACTGTTTTTCTCTTCGCTCAAATGTTACTTCTGAACTTTTGATTGTGAGAGTTATTAGAGAAAAATAAGTGAAGGCAAATATGTACCAAGAAATTAATCAATTAAAATGTTTAGGTCTGTATTTTTAATACAAAAAGGTTAAGAAAGGAAAAAGTAGAAAAAGAAGTTATTGGGCTCCTAGTTCATGCTTTTGGCCTGATATGGCGCACCAATTCGTTAACTCCTCTTCCTTTTTAGAAGACTTCAAGCAAGCACGTGCCGAAAAAACAGTCCTCACTACGAAGTGTTTCTGTCTAGATCAACAACATGTACAACAATAATATATCTGTATATATATATATATATAGGACCCCTAAGCCCAAATTTAGAAATTGCGTACGAGTATATCTAGAATTTTAAAATTCGTACCAATAGTGAAAAGTACTAATAAATTGTCTGACATACTTATGTAATTCACAATTTATCATGGAACTAATCCATTTAAAACTATACCATAAAATCCTCCCCAGTTTGTTTTGGGAATCTACACATACACTACTCCTGGCTTTAATAAAAATTTGTGATACCTCTAGGATGACTAGAAACCCATACCTTAATAAAGTTTTCGGTCCATTATATTATCTGATCATACGCATTTTATATGTGTCATTCTTGGCAATAGCCGGAACTACATTTCAATGCGATCAGGGCCCGAATTATGCTCTTTATTGTGATAATGGGAATTCTATATAGTATCAGACTACGGGGACCGCCTGTACATATTTAAGTTCAACTCCACCATCCAAACACGTACATTAATATAAAGATTTAATTATACATTTCAAATGTTGATATAAAATACATAAATAATTAGTAACAAGTTAACTTTCAACCACTTATCTTTTACATACTCTCAAGATCTTCATTGTATGTTCTTCAGAAGTAAATATATACACCATATTGGGTCCATTTGAATATTGATCGATTACAAATGACAAGAACCTCGCGTGTTCCTTTGTCAGATTCCCCAAGTAACATTTCGTACTGTCCGAGTAATAATTATAGCCTTGCATTCGTGCTGTTTATAATGTAAATGGCCAATTTTAAACTAACAAACATATTTAAAAATTGTTTTACGTGAATGTCTACATTTTGTTTTGGAAAACAAGTGTTGGAAATAACTTTCCAGACTATAGAAAAGTATACAACAACTTTTTGTGTGAAAAGTTATGGAAATTTAACGAAGTGGAACATGTGTAACTATTCAGGCAGTGGTTTTAAATCTGTCATCATTTATGAATAAAAAATATATGCGATTATTTGAATACAAATAAGAAACATAATTACACTCATTTTGGAAATCTGGGCTAAGAACACCAACGTCCTAAAAATTAAGCGGGTCCTATGTATACATAACTTGGACCGGCGTTTTTATTATTTATAATTATTTTTTAAAGATTTAACTGGATTGAAAAACCTCCCAAAAGATACTAAATATCGAAAATTGATGGATAACACCTCCTCATTGTACAATGGGTAACTTTAAACTTCTACAAACTGTTGAAATATTGCTTTAGCACTTGCTACATTTCCCACAACGTTGAACTGTAATCACCCACTATGAAGTACATAAGTCACCACGCGCCACCATGAATATTCAACAGTTTTAATTACCACTAAAATTGGATGTGAACGGAAGTCAGTGCCCACATTAGCCACACTTGACACATGTTGAAGGTTAAAAATGCACATTACGCTGGAGAATGGTTGTTATTTATTTTCTTAGAACCTCACACACACGCACAAACAAGTTAATGAATTCTCCTATGATTATACAGAGAGTAGTAAAAGAAAAGGTCATATTTCGTACTCTGATATATTTTCCGAATATTCGCAATATTCAGTACAGCCCTTCTAATTACTTTTCCAGATTCCCTTCACCGTGGGTTGCGTTGTGATGTTCGGCTTGTGATTAAGTTTTCTTTCCACTTCGTCCTAAATTTTTTTAGGTGATCTTCACCGAAAATTATATGCGTTGTCCTTGACCATAACTGGAACCTCTTGGAACATTTTAATGCGATAAATTATAATGGACGGACGGACACACATGTCTAGATCGACTCAGGTAGTCGAGATATGTATACATAAAGGTGGGTCTAGGACCAATATTTCGCCGCGTTACAAACTCTTGGTGCTGCACAAATCTATAATACTCTGACAACACAGTTGTGTAGGGCATAATTAAAACATGTATGTTGGGGACGTTAAGGCGTATACGGTGTGTGCTAACATTGATGTTAATAGTTATTATACGCAACATGGGTCACATGTTATACTCAAAAATTAACAAATATTGACTTACTAAAACCTCCACAATAAGGGGAATAGTAGGGATTTTTTTGCAAACTTTTCCATAGAATTGGCTTAAATTTGGTGTTTTGTGTCCTTTTTGGGTGACACATCTTCCTACCAAAAATTATAAATATTGGTTCTCTCTTTACCATAGCCACTATGTTTTAAAACCGAATTTGCTTTAGTTTGGTATTTTGAGTTTTCATATGGGTAACATATCTGCCGAAAATTATCAAAAAGTGTCCAGTTTTTAGGTTAATTATTACTTGTGACAGAACAGCTGTACCATAAGCCGAGTTTAAAATAGATTCCGGCGCGCCGATCCCTTGCACAGCTCTTTCAATTCGAAATAACATGTTCCGAAATGTTGCATTCCACCTGATCATTTTATCGAATTCGCAGCCATCAGTTGGCTTGTGAACCATCACTTGGTTCGCTATTATATGGCTTTTGTGCTGGGGCATCTTCATCCATACTTACAACATATATATAGATCGGCACATATATATATATATATATCTGTTTGCGAAAGTAACCCTAGCTTTAGATCCTTATAACAGTACGGGTAGTATCATCGTCTTGTAGATTGTGAGTTTGGTCTGGCGAGAGCTAACCTTGTTTTTGAATAGTAGAATCTGTTAGAAAACACTATTATTCTCCGCCTGATGTAAATAGTTTTGTTTATGTGTTGTAGTTTTCAAGTTCCACAGTTTGTTCGAGTCTACTGGACGTCTTGTGCGTTGATACCATCAGCTTGGTCTTCTCGCCATTTACTTTCGCAAATTTCTTCTCAATCCATGCCCATTATGTCGACGTCCTCGGCGTACGTGAGTAACAGAGTGTCATTTCTTCTCACAAGATGTTAAAAAGGTCACACAACAAACTGTCACCTTATCTGAATCCTCGTTCGATATTGAAGGTCTGTTGAAGGACATCTCCTTTCCGACTTTAATTGCTGACCTTGTGTCAGTTAATGTTATCCTGCATAATCGTATTATTTTTGCAGGGATGCCAAAGTTGGCTTATACGGATTGGGCTCTCGAATGCAGCTTTATAGTAGATTTGTATGTAGTTTTTCGAGGTTCCTTTACAGGATTTGGCGCAGTATGAAAATTTTGTCTATAGTGGGTTTGCCAGGTCTAAAGCCACATTGATAAGATCCAACAATAGCATTGGCTTCAGTCGTTCACACAACACGCTAGTTAATACTTTATATGCGATGGGAAGAGGACTATTTTCTCTATAATTGACACATATCTTCTTGTTTCTTTTTTTGTGCGCGGACACAGGATGCGTCTTAAATAATCGTTTCTATTAACATGTTACAAACACAAGCAGAAACACATAATACCCTTACCGCAGTTTGTTCCCTGTGGCGTATACGCCGCGTGCTCATATTGTGCTTTTTTATAGTTATCATACGCCATGGTGCGTCACTAATATTTAAGAAAATTAAGAGAAACCATTCATTAACCCAGCAAATAAATTTAGAAAACGCTCGTTCTGTGCGATCCCATTGACTGCATAAACGTTTTTACTTCTGACATCCATTCCATTCATTCAAATTACCTATACACACACTGTAAAGTGTTTCCTCTCTTTCACAGACATTTGTCCAAACACATTTACTCAATTTCAAATTGTCGACCAGACATACAACTTTTTATGCTTTACATTTGCATTTAAATTGTCCTTTAATGGTTATTCCTGGTCGTCATTGTAGTCAAGAATTTCGGTAAACATTTACCAACAGCTGGCATATTTCTATGCTAATCTGTTAAGTGTTTTCTGGGTGCCATTTCCTTTAATCCAAAAAATAAAATAAACTGTTGACGAATGTCTAAAAAAATGAAATCTACAAGGTTTTATGTTTGGTGTCCATCATAATCTGTTGTTATTGTTGTAACAATAATCTGTGGCTTAGCGGGAATAATATTTTATTTTTATTATAATCGAGTGTTATATTAGAATTTATTGAGATTATCAGTGGACACATGCAAAAACATTTACTTTAAAATTCTCAAAACAAACCATGGCTCTATTTCGATTCGTTTTGCCTGTTAAACATATGCACAAAGACCACAGTGTGCTGAAGGGTATAAAAATTGGATTTCTTGGTGCATCTATGATTCTTATTGCAACCAACAATGCTGTCATTTAACGAGATATATTTGAGTTCTATATCCAGATAAGAGCCGATCAATCCACACATATGCTCTTCGGCAAATCTATGCACAATTTCATCCCATGATTCTTGTTGTAGGGAACATACACACATACATTGTGGCTCACATAATACTAATAATATGGTTCTCTGTTAAGAAATCGGATGATATTTTATATAATAGGGGAGAGGGGGCACCTTTGAACAGCGTTCATAAAATCTTGGTTTAAATTTTTTCCGACCCGCAATCTTGTTCTTTATCTGCGTAAACCACTTTGGCTAGCTTTTTTTTTTGTCGACAAATTGTACATGGGTGACCATGTTTTCGCAGTGAAATTGTAAACTTTAATTCTTTTGGTTGTAAGGGCGCAGGAAGAATTCTGTGAAAGTTTTCTTTCGTTAAACAAATTTTTTGCATTCCAATAATCATTTCACACATAACTAATGTAATTTCTTTCATATATATTTATTACAAAAAAGTGATTATACATTTCCGTAAAATGCCACGTGTGCGGCATGTTGGAACATGCCCATTAAATTCGAGTAAAAAGCGGAGTTTTTAACTTTTGGCTTCGATTTCTCAAAATATCAAATGGGATAATAAGACTACGAAACTAACTGTATTTTCCACCATATTAATTTTTTCAGCAATTTTAATTAGTTTTGTCCTTGGTCAAATTTATATAAAAATTTTCTACAGTAGTGTTTGGCGGGTTATTTGGGATACCATTTGTATTTTGTTTTTGCAAAATAGTCAGGCTTAATCCCAGTTTGTTGTTTTTATAAAAAACAACTATTTATTAGTGGGGAATGTATGGCATTGTCCGCCGAGGGGTAAGGCAGGGAAGACTATAGTTTCGGATCTCGCCACTGATCCTCATCAGTTCCCTTAGTTTTTTGTTGGGATATTCTCCCCAGAAGCTATTAATAGCTTATTTACAAAAAACCTTTCAAACCCAAATGTCTCTTGTGACAATTCGAAGTTCTTACGTTACCAGCGATACGACCCCAATGAGAAGTTCGTTTCGTTGGCGCCTGACTTCGTGGTCAACAAGGCATTTACAGACAACTACAATACATTTCCCACTGCTATGTGTCGTCACTTTGTGACGAATGCACATAACGTTGTTGTTGGTATTGCTAGTTAAAGCAATAAACCAAACAGTATGACCGTGCCTCGTCTACAACTTCAGTAGTGTTTGGCGGGTTATTTGGGATACCATTTGTATTTTGTTTTTGCAAAACAGTCAGGCTTAATCCCAGTTTGTTGTTTTTATAAAAAACAACTACTGATGAGGATTAGTGGCGAGATCCGAAACTATAGTCTTCCCTGCCTTACCCCTCGGCGGACAATGCCATACATTCCCCACTAATAAATAGTTGTTTTTTATAAAAACAACAAACTGGGATTAAGCCTGACTATTTTGCAAAAACAAAAATTTTCTATACAAATCCTTCAGAAGTTGGTATTTGTTGAAAATACCTACAGAATAAAATGTAGAAACATTAATTCCCAACTTTTATACCACACAAAATTTCGTCCATTTATGATTGTGTGTTTTTCACCAGAAGTGATTTAAAAACACAATTCCTCTCACAAAGATAATGGCATGTATTGTCAATTAGAAACGAATGTTTGAACAAATATTTAATAGTGAAAATTGCTAACTATTTTTTGAAGAACAATGAATGTTCTATTTCCAAGGAAAAACACACACATAAACTAAAATCAATAAAATACATTTTCCAATACATAATTGACACATAAAAAATGCTGGAAATATAGTTTTTTGCATATTTTTAGAAATTTGCATTTTGGACAATTTGAATAGTTGCTTCGTCAGTGAATTCGTAGAATACTATTTTTTAATGGAATGTTCTTGTTATATTTGTTTTGTGATTTAAATAGGTAAATTAAATATTTTCTTAATTTTTATTTTTATTATTGAATAGTACTATAACAAATATTTCTTTCGTACCAGTTGAAAATAAAAATGCCCATAAAATTAACAAACACAAAAATTCGCAGGAATTCATTTTCACACCAATTCAATTTGCCCACATCTTAAGTGGTATTCGCAGAAATGAACAGCACAAATATTTTCGAAAATACCTTTCGTGTGTGATATTCGTCGTGGCAATTATTGTAACACTCGTATATGTAATTATGCGTGTAATCAAATGCCAACCCAACATGACAGACGTTTACGGGTAAAAAGGTAAATTCTGCAAATTTCTAGAAGCAGAATATGTGTATATGTGAAAATGCTATAAAATGGAAGACGTGGAACATACATATTAAATCAGCTAGTTTATTCAGTTATTTACGTCAGAAGTGAATAAAACAGAGGATATTTTTGCCGGAAAATATATGATGGGGAAGAAGTGAGGGCTGATGGAAATTTTATATATTGCACATATTGGGTGTAAGCACCATTCGCTTTCTATGGGATAAATGATTAAGAAATGATAAATTTTACAGAGAGAAAGGGGTCTGGTCATGGAACAAGCATGTATCTTTTCATGACATTCATTCAATAATTACCGTGTTTAATGGACTCCTAATTTTGTGTGAAAAATACAAAGTTGTTATTCTACGGTATTTACCACATGAAGGGCATAGACCCGAGAAGTTGATAGTATATCCAATAGGAGTGGTTGATCTTTGATTGATTGATTCCAATTATATTGGTGTAAGTCCTCGGATGTGGAAGTTATACAAATACAGGGATCTACCTATTTTAATATTCTAAGAAATTGTGTTTGAGATTCCCGCTATGGTCAAGGTCGACGTCTATAATATTCGCTACTGAATAACTGATGTTTAGGGGATAAAATTGACCGAAATCTTTATTTTTGTCAGGTTTTCTAGTCGCTCTATATGCCACAATTAAAAGCTGAACATCACAAACTTTCCATGGGGAAGGAATATGCCCTATTAATTAGAAGGGCTATTATTGGGCTAAGACCAAACAAAAGCAACCAAGACTTTTATATGTAAAATTTAAAAAAATATCCATGTTATGTCGTAAATGGTTAACCCGGGACAACCAAATTCGGAAAATATGCCAGGTTTAGAACAGGATGCGAATATCACTAAATAATGTCCAGGCTCGGAATATAGATCCGCAGAATGTTGGAGTTCCACTGTAGTTGTTGTAATGGACACGAATATGATTCGTAGAATGCAAATTTTTAAAGGTTCTAGGCATTCAGGAGAATGGTATGAGGTAGAACGGTGGGAGCCTTTTATTCCCTAGCTTCAGTCGGGTGGGGGAGTTCTTGTTCGCCTCAAAACCAAAACCATGTTTCCACTACGTCATTATTATAGACTCCCTAATTTAGTTAATGGAAAAAAAATGAAAGAAATTGGAAAAAAATAAAACAATATACCCCACAATAAAAAACCATGAATTTATACTGAAGTGCGGATAATCAGTCGAAACCCTATGTTAAAATCTACTTTCAGATGATATTGAAAGGCTACCCCTCTTAACCCTCGCCAACCTTTATTCTACGGGGAATTAAAATTTTATGTAGAAACCCTAATACTCTGTCACTCCTGATCTCTAACCCATGGTATGCAAGGAAACGTATAAATTATTTAAGGATTCATTTTGGGAAGACTATATTTTATTCATGACATATTATAATTATAAGTTATGAAAATATTAAATTTATATAGGATAACAATTATTATGAAAACATATTTCACAGAGGATGTAGATACAGTAATAATACCATATATAATAATTTAAATATCAGCATCATTTAAATTCAATTTAAGACATAATTAATTAAATTTAATTCAACAATATTTTATTTAACTTTGAAATATTATGTATATTATTGAATTTCAAATCAAATAAATATTAATTCATAGGTCCCTAATGGGTTAATGTATTCTCAAATAACATAATGTTCGATAAAGGTAGTGATAAAATATATCATGCTACATATTTTTTTTTTAAGATGATATAGCAATGAGAAATAACATACAGATATGTAACACAACATGTGATATTATTTAAGAAAGAAGAGAATGCTACTCTTTTGTTAAGCTCTTACATTCGTCTGTATGTTGTTGCTCATGCTTTGTGTCTAACTCGCACTGATCAAAATAAACAAACAAAATCAATAATGTAATGTATGTATGTATACATATGTGTACATTTATTTTCGTTTTTTGCTTACCCCTTTATCCCGTCATGCTGAAGGCCTCCACTCACGAACTGGATGCGGGTGTACTCTCTTTTTCTTTCGAGAGTTTTTAGC
>NW_026888783.1:0-11911 GCF_032173495.1 Musca vetustissima
GACTGCCATTAAAGTGGAACTAGCATGTTGTTGGTCATAAAGGTGCTCTCCGTGTAATAAGAACCAGTACGAGAGACAATTACTTATAGATGACAGAGAGAGAGAAAACCAGTAAGGAAAGTAGTAAAGTCGGACGGGGCCGACTATATGATACCCTTCACCACTATGGGTATATTAAACAGGACTATTAGCATGAAATTGGGTGAAATAAAATGTGTGATATTTATCTAAATGTGAATCTACCTAGATCTATCCATAAAGTATGTAAATCGACTTCAAAGAAATATAAACAGGTCATCCGTTGGGCTATGTCTGTACTTCTATAAAACGCAACTATATAATTTTATGCTCAATTTTGTACGATGTGCAAACTTTGATGTCAATCTGACTAACATGAGGAGTTTGATGCCCAATTTACTTGAAATCGGGCGAAAATATATATGGTTCGTCAATTACATAAAATCAATCTATAATAAAAAGGGCTATATCTATCTAAATCTGGACCGATTTTCACGAAACTTGGCAGACATCATTCTAGACCTAAATGATTAGGCTGTACCAAACATACTGCAAATCGAAAGATATATAGGAACTTTGGGGCACCATTTACATGAAATCGGACGAAACTATATATGGGAGATATATCTAAATCATGACCGATTTTCATGAAATTTGGCAGACATAATTCTAGGCTTAATTAAGTACGTCATGCCAAATTTCGAGCAAATCGAAGGATATATAGGGACTTTGGGGCACCATTTACATGAAATCGGACGAAACTATATATGGGAGCTATATCTAAATCTGGACCGATTTTCTCGAAACTTGGCAGACATCACTGTAGGCTCAATTCAGTACGTTATGCCAAATTTCATGGAAATCGAATGATATATAGGGATTTTGGAGCACAATTTACATGAAATCGGACGAAACTATATATGGGAGCTATATCAAAATCTGGACCGATTTTCTCGAAACTTGGCAGACATCACTGTAGGCTTAATTCAGTACGTTATGCCAAATTTCGTGCAAATCAAAAGATATATAGGGACTTTGGGGCACCATTTACATGAAATCGGACGAAACTATATATGGGAGCTATATCTAAATCTGGACCGATTTTTACGAAACTTGGCAGACATCATTCTACCGTAAATGATTAGGCTGTACCAAATTTCGTGCAAATCGAAAGATATATAGGGACTTTGGTGCACCATTCACATGAAATCGGAGGAAACTATATATGGGAGCTATATCTAAATCTGGACCGATTTTCTCGAAAGTTGGCAGACATCATTATAGGCTCAATTCAGTAGGTTGTGCCAAATTTCGTGCAAATCGAAAGATATATAGGGAGTTTTGGGCACCATTTACATAAAATCGGACGAAACTATATATGGGAGCTATATCTAAATCTGGACCGATTTTCACGAAACTTGGCAGACATCATTCTAGACCTAAATTATTAGGCTGTACCAAATTTCTTGCAAATCGAAAGATATATAGGGACCGTTTACATTAAATCGGTTAAATATATATATGGGAGCTATATCTAAACCTGAACCGATTTTTCCCAATTTCAATAGGGTTCGTCCTTGGGCCGAATAAGTGACCTATGCCAAATTTCATCAAATTCGGATCATAAATGCGACCTGTACTTTGTTTACAATTTAACATGGACAGACAGACGGACATTTAACGGACAGACGGACGGACGGACGGACGGACATGCATAAATCGACTCAGAAAGTGATTCTATGCATATTCTCAAAAGGAACCATGGGTCTATCTCGATTATTTTGCCTGTTACAAACATATGCACAAAGACATAATACCCTGTACCACAGTGTGGTGAAGGGTATAAAAATACTTACGGCATTTAGCACTCGGATACCCAGTGAAGAAAAAATTATTTGTAGAATTTTTATTGTGCATATGTGCATATGTTTGTAACAGGCAAAAGGAAACGATATGGTTCCTTTTGAGAATAGGCAAAGAACCACTTTCTGAGTAGATTTATGCATGTCCGTCCGTCCGTCTGTAGATGTTAAATTATAAACAAAGTACAGGTCGCATTTATAATCCGATTTGGATGAAATGTGGCACAAGTCACTTATTGGGCCCAAGGACCCTATTGAAATTGGGAAAAATCGGTTCAGATTTAGATTAGCTCCAATATATATTTTCGTCCGATTTAAGGTAAATGGGGCACCAAATCCCTACATATTCGATTTGCATGAAATTTGGCACAGAGTACTGAATTGGGTGCAGAACGATGTGTGCAAAGTTTCGAGAAAATCGGTTCAGATTTAGATACAGCTCCCATATATAGTTTCGTTCGATTTAAGGTAAATGGGGCGCCAAAGTCCCTATATATCTGAATTAGGTCAATTATGACGTGTTCCAAGTTTCGAGAAAATCGGTTCAGATTTAGATACAGCTCCCATATATAGTTTCGTCCGATTTAAGGTAAATGGTGCACCATAGTCCCTATATATCATTCGATTTGCACGAAATTTGACATAGGGTTCTCAATTAGGTCCAGAATGATGTGTCCTAAGTTTCGCGAAAATCGGACTAGATTTAAATATAGCTACCATATATATTTTCGTCCGATAAATATGTAGAATATCCCCAAAGTGGTGAAGGGTATCATATAGTCGGCCCAGTCCGACTTTACTGCTTTCATTATCATCATGGCGGACCCAAAATTGGAGGGAAATGCTGTCTATCTGATCCGGACGTTCCAACATGTCTGCCAATAAATAGTTCTCTGGGATATTTGAACTAAACAGGAATCCTACCCATCAATTTTTGTTGTATTCGTGCGACAAGTTTATGGTATCATTCAACCTGCTGCTGTTGTTGTTGTCGTTGTTGCTTCTACGGAAAAGCAAATGAAATTCATTAAAAATTAATCCAGATTTTTTTCTTCTGTTTTTCTTGCTACAGCTCACATTTTCCGACTATCATTCGGTTGATGGTGATAGTAGCCATTGTTGCTACTTACTCCTGCACTGCACTCTTGGACAACTCGCTGCTGTTGTTGTTTGCTTCTTTATGTGGATTTGTGTACATTGCAATTCAAAACAAAAGAAAGAAAAAATAAAAAAACAAAGCTGAAGCCAGAGAAGATGAATACAAAACGAAAACAAAACAAAAGAAAAAAGTCCTCCTCTTGGAATGAAAGCAATTCCTGAGTTGATTCAATTACCGCCAATGTATACACGGACACTTACACTACTATAACCCCAAGACCGAACTGGACTTGGATACTGGAAAGAGATGATGACGATGATACTAAATAAACCCAAAACGAATGGAGGAAGGGGATATATATGGGATTCACATAGCCATTTCAACAACACCACCAACACTATTTTTTATGAAGAAAGGTCTTGCGTACATATTGTTGTGTGAACGACCAACAGCTCGACCGACCGACCGGCCCACCCACCAACCAACCAAACAATGTGAATGTCGGAAAAACAAAACAAACAAATTTTCTTAACAACAAAATGTAAATAAACAAAGAGACAATTTTCTGCTGCTGTTGCTATTGCTATTGTTGTCGTTTTCGTTGTTGTTGTTGCTGTGATGGTCAAGAAACGACAACCGTATAAACGATATAAATAAACAAAGTTCAAGAGAGCAACAAATAGTGAACAAATGAACAATCTTTTAGTAGTAAAGTCAAGAATGTTAAAAGTTTTGCATTGTGAATGGTTTCGAATAGGCAAATATTTGTATATTCTCAATATTTAGTCCAGGACTTACAGAAAAAAGTATCGGTTTCAGATATATAACTGTTTCTTTAATTAGCTACAGTGCATCCCATACTAATGTGGCTATGTTGCCAGAAGTGGTCTTTGGATTTGTAGCATAAACCATAATTATATATGGCCAAGTACAGTTATAGTTCTATACATTGAATTTAATGTCCAATTCTTGGACAAACCCAAGCCCCATTTTCGGAATTTTGAACGCTTTAGGTAAATTTTCCAGATGAAGTGGTTGTTTATACAATACACTTCATCACACTGAGCTAGATGTGTATCCAAAATTTCAGCCCGCCGGAACTTAACGCTATTTTCACTTGTTTGAAACTCTGTTCAGATTTCGGTATAGCTCCCATATATATCTTCGTCCGATTTTTATAAATTTGTCCGATTGAGACAAAATTATGACAGAGTACAGATTGTAATTCCGATTTAAGTAAACGGTGCACTTAACTCCAAAAATATTTCCGATAGAGACAAAAATTGTGCACAGCATAACTGGGTCAATTCAAAGCAGATTTAGACATAACTCCAATATAAAGTTTCGTCCTCCTTACTTAGCTGGCTTATGTCTGAACGATTATTCCAAAGGCCGAATTAAAAAAAAAAAAAAACAAGTGAAAAAGCGTTAAGTTCGGGCGGGCCGAACTTTGGATACCCTCCACCATATTTATACTGACAGATACATGCAATGACCAGTAAGGAAAGCAGTAAAGTCGGACGGGGCCGACTATATGATACCCTTCACCACTATGGGTATATTAAACAGGACTATTAACATGAAATTGGATGAAATAAAATATGTGATATTTATCTACATGTGAATCTACCTAGATCTATCCATAAAGTATGTAAATCGACTTCAAACAAATAAAAATAGTTCATCCGTTGGGCTATGTCTGTACTTCTACAAAACCCAACTACGTAATTCTATGCTCAAGTTTGTAAGTTGTGCAAAATTTGATGTCGATCTGACTAACATGAGGAATTTGATGCCCAATTTACTTGAAATCGGGCAAAAAAAATATATATGGAAGGTCTATCCAAATATTAAGCGATTTCAAACAAACTTGTCACAGGTTAGGTTATACTAATTTCAGAACGTTTTGTTCCTATTGGTTCCTTGGTGCGTCAATCATTTAAAATCAATCTTAATTAAAAGGGAGCTATATCTCAATCTGAACCCATTTTCACGAAACAAGGCAGATATCACTCTAGGCTCAATTCATAGCGACTTTGGTGCACCATTTACATGAAATCGGACGAAGCTATATATGTTAGCTATATAGAAATCAGTACCGATTTTCTCGAAACTTGGCGGACATCACTCTAGGCTCAATTCAGTACGTTATGCCAAATTTCGTGCAAATCGAAGGATATATAGGGACTTTGGTGCACTATTTATATGAAATTGGACGAAACTATATATGGGAGCTATATCTAAATCAGGACCGATTTTCACGAAACTTGGCAGACATCATTCTAGGCTCAATTCAGTACGTTATGCTAAATTTCGTGCAAATCGAAAGATATATAGGGACTTTGGGGCAACATTTACATTAAATCGGACGAAACTATATATGGGAGCTATATAGAAATCTGGACCTATTTTCTCGAAACTTGGCAGACATCACTCTAGGCTTAATTCAGTACGATATGTCAAATTTCGTGCAAATCGAAAGACATATGGGGACTTTGGGGCACCATTTACGTGAAATAGGACGAAACTATATATGGGAGCTATATCTTAATCTGAACCGATTTTCACGAAACTTGGCAGACATAATTCTAGGCTCAATTCAGTACGTTATACCAAATTTGGTGCAAATCGACAGATATATAGGGACTTTGGTGCACCATTTACATGAAATCGGACGAAACTATACATGGGAGCTATATCTAAATCTGGACCGATTTTCTCGAAACTTGGCGGACATCACTCTAGGCTCAATTCAGTACGTTATGCCAAATTTCGTGCAAATCGAGAGATATATAGGGACCGTTTACATTAAATCGGTAAAATATATATATGGGAGCTATATCTAAATCTGAACCGATTCTTCCCAATTTCAATAGGGTTCGTCCTTGGGCCGAATAAGTGACCTATGCCAAATTTCATCCAATTCGGATCATAAATGCGACCTGTACTTTGTTTACAATTTATCATGCACAGACAGACAGACGGACGGACGGACGGACGGACATGCATAAATCGACTTAGAAAGTGATTCTATGCATATTCTCAAAAGGAACCATGGGTCTATCTCGATTATTTTTGCCTGTTACAAACATATGCACAAAGACATAATACCCTGTACCACAGTGTGGTGGAGGGTATAAAAAAAAGATTTGTGCCCACCTCTTCTACTTAAAAAAACCAGTAAGGAAAATTGTAAAGTCGGACGGGCCGACTATATGATACCCTTCACTACTTTGGGCATATTCAACAGATGAATCCTAACAGACGTCGCATTTTTAAAGAACCAGTAAAATGAAATAGGATCCATAAACATGTCATTCTGCAACCGATACTAAATTTTACATTTGGTCAGGTATAGAAGCTATATCTAAATCTGAACCGATTACAGGAAACTGAACACAAGTCATCTAGACCTAATTCATTACGCTGTGCCCAATTTCGTGCAATCCGAAAGATATAAAGGTGTTTTGGTACAGCTATATCTAAATATGAATCGATTTTCACGAAACTTAACACACATCATTGTAGACCTAATTCATTAACCTAATTCAGTGCCAAATTTCGAACAAATCGAAGGATATATAGGGACTTTGGTGCACCATTTACATTAAATCAGCCGAACATATATATGGGAGCTATATCTAAATCTCTGCCGATTTTCAGGAAACTTAACACACATCATTATAGACCTAATTCATTACGCTGTTCCAACTTTCCGAAATATTGTTTTCTACTTGATCTTTCCATCGGATTCGTGGCCTGTTTATACCCTTCACCACACTGTGGTAGAGGGTATTATGCCTTTGTGCATATGTTTGTAACAGGCAAAAATAATCGAGATAGACACATGGTTCCTTTTGAGAATATGCATAGACTCACTTTCTAAGTCGATTTATGCATGTCCGTCCGTCTGTCTGTCTGTGCATGTTAACTTGTAAACAAAGTACAGGTCGCATTTATAATCCGAATTGGATGAAATTTGGCATAGGTCACTTATTCGGCCCAAGGACGAACCCTATTGAAATTGGAAAAAATCGGTTCAGATTTAGATATTGCTCCCATATATATATTTAGCGATTTAATGTAAACGGTCCCTATATATCTTTCGATTTGCACGAAATTTGGTACAGCCTAATCATTTAGCTCTAGAATTATGTCTGCCAAGTTTCGTGAAAATCGGTCCAGATTTAGATGTAGCTCCCATATAGGTTCGTCCGATTTCATGTAAATGGTGTACCAAAGTCCCTATATATCTTTCGATTTGCACGAAATTTGGCATAACGTACTGAATTGAGCCTAGAATGATGTCTGCCAAGTTTCGGGAAAATCGGTCCAGATTTAGATATAGCTCCAATATATAGTTTCGTCCGATTTCATCTAAATGGTGCACCAAAGTCCCTCGATTTGCACGAAATTTGGCATAACGTACTGAGTTGAGCGTAGAGTGATGTCTGCCTTGTTTCGTGAAAATCGGTCCAGATTTAGATATAGCTCCCATATATATTTTCGTCCGATTTTATGTAAATGGTGCACCAAAGCCCCTATATATCTTTAGATTTGCACGAAATTTGACATAACGTACTGTATAACCTAACCTGTTACATGTTCTGTTGAGATCGGTTCATATTTGGATATAGCTTCCATATATATTTTCATCCGATTTTAAGTAAATTGTGCATAAATCTCCTCAGATTGACATCAAATTTTGCACAGCGTAAAAAATTGAGCATAGAATAACTTAGTTACGTTTTCCATAAGTTCAGACATAGTCCAACGGATGAGCTATTGATATTTGTTTGAAGTCAAAGTACATACTTTTGTCCCATTGTAACAAACGAATGACATGTTTATGGATAGATCTAGGTCGTTTCACATTTAGATAAATATCACATATTTTATTTCATACAATTTCATGATAATAGTCCTGTTTAATATACCCATAGTGGTGAAGGGTATCATATAGTCGTCCGACTTTACTACTTTCCTTACTGGTTTAAATATGCCTTTTGAGATGGGGCATATTCATCCATTGTCACAACATGGCCTAGCCAACGTAGTCGATGCAGCTTGATCCGTCTGACTATGTCAATGTCCAAGAATAAATCGTATAGTTCATGGTTCATTCGACAGAGATATTCACCGTCGACTCAGATCGGCCCATTGATCTTCCGAAGAATTTTCCTTTCAAACACTCCAAGAGCTGCCTGATCTGCTTGCGCAAGTATCCATGCTTCAGATCCACAAAACAGCACGGGTAATATCAGCGTCTTCTAGAGTGTGAGTTTGGTCTGGCGGGAAGTGGCATTGCTTTTGAGTTGCTTACGCAGACCATAGAAGCATCTGTTGACCAATACTATTCTCCTTCGAATTTCAAAGCTGATGTTATTAATTTTGTTTATGACGGTACCGAGGTATATACAATCTTTCACAACCACAAAGCTGTAGTTTTCAAGTTCCACAGTTGGTCTGAGTCTGCTGGCATCTTGCGCGTTGATACCATCAGAATGGTCTTCTCGCCATTTACTGCCAGTCCCTCTTTGGCAGACTCCTTCTCAATTTGTTCAAAGGTGGCTGTTACCGCTCGCAATGTTGTACCCATTATGTCGATGTCGTCATAGGCTGTTTGGTGTTCAGAGTTCATTTCTATTTACATTTGCATCTCGTATGACCTTTTCCTGCAGAATGTTTAACAGGTCCTTTCTAACTTTCACTGCTGTCCTTGTGCCACTCAGGATTTTTTTGCAGGAATGCCGAATGCTGACATGGCTTTAAACACCTCTGAACGGAAAGGGCTGTCGAATGCGGCTTTATTGTCGACGAATAGGCGTAATGTGTCGATGTGTTTTTCATGGGTCTTTCCCAGGATTTGGCAAAAAGTGAAAATCAGGTCAAAGGAGGATTTGCTAGGTCTGAATCCCCATTGCTATGGTTCAATAATGTCATTGACCATTGGCTTCAGTCGTTTACATAGCACGGTGGATAGCGCTTTATATACGATGGGTAGGAGACTTATTCCTCTATAGTTGGCACATATCGTCTTGTCTCCTTTTTTGTGGCATGCATTCCTCTAGCCAAATTGTACCAATCAGCTGATTCCAGTCTTGAATAGTCTTAAATAGTTCGGCTAGTAACCAATCGGCACTTGCTTTTTTTTTATTCTTCAGCCGATTGAGTGCTCTTCTGGCCTCGTGTTGGCTAGGTTATACACACCCTATACGTTCATCTCTTGTTGGTTCTGGGGAATCTTCTTTGATACCAGAAGCTTTTCAAAATGCTTCTTCCAGGTCCTCAACACGCTGTTTGTCACCAGGTTTCCTTTTTCATCTCTACAGGTAGAATGTGCCTACACCGAAGCCTTCGGTTTTACGCGTTGGTAATCTTTCTTTCTAGGGCATATATATACAGTTGTGTCAAGAGTTTCGATTAAATTCCATTTTATTACATTTGTTTGTCTCCTGCTAATGTGCAGGAAACAAAATTTCACTTTTGGCGAATTTATGATTTAATAAGGTATGCTATATTATAAGTAACGAAGTTTATATTGGTTTCCCGGTATAAGGCATTTCTAATCATTTTAGACAGACAATTTGAATCTTATTCCCAGTCAACATCACACCACAAGATGTAAGAAGTCGCAAGTTTTTTTCTTAAACTACGTTAACAAAACATCATCAATCATATAAACATGCATTTGTAAAACGCGAGTAAATTAATTAAACCAGCTATCGTCGCAACCATTCATCTATAACACATGAAATGCCACAGAATTTCATTGCAACCAAAAATGTCTACATTAATCACTTTGTGAGTATGTGTGTGTTTGTTGTGGGAAGGGTACTTTAGAACTGCATTATAATTCCCTATTACTATCAAAAGTGTGCATACGTCTTTCCGAAGTATTGCAACATGTGGTAAACCCACACATACACACTTAGTCCCATATGTGTAAACGCCATTTGGTGTAACCACAAGACCAGCAGTGGCACTGGTGTAAATGTCTCGGCCATAGAGCCGTATAGTGAAATACCCACCAACACCGCAAAACTTTAATTAAAACGCGTTTGTTGACAGGATAATGTGACGATGACTGCAACCAAAATATCCACAATTTCTTTTCATTGTTCCGCAATGACTAAAAAGTTCAAATGAAAAAAAAATATATTTGGAAAAAACGAACGAGATGCTGCAAATGCGGATTCAAATGTCACCGTAGAACTTAATTTAATTGCAAACGCATACCAAACTTCTCAGGAGTTTCTTATGGGCGTTGTTTTTTTCTCTATACACCAAAACGGGAAGATATTTCAAATACTTTTGGTTTCCTAAAGTTCTGCAGGTTTTATTTGTAGCACCATCATGCATGTATGTGTGCATTTCAAATTAAAAAGTCAACCAAGCAAACAGACACCACCACGGAATTTGATATTTGATAAAAAGAAATTGCGTGTCCTTTACACTGTCACAAGTGTTAAAATTTCATTTGATTTTCTCTCAATGACTTTTTGATAAGAGTGTTGAGACAATATTGGAAATGAATATGAAAGAAAAGGATTTTTAAAGAATATTTTTTCAAGGACTATTAAGGCGTGGGTTTTTAAAGAACATTTTTTCAAGGACTAATAAGGCATGGATTTTTAAAGAACATTTTTTAAGGACTGGATTTTTAAAGAACATTTTTTAAGGACTGGATTTATAATTAACATTTTTAAGGACTATTAAATATTGGTCCTAGACCCACCTTTAAGTATACCTCGGCTAGCTGAGTCAATACAGACATGTGTGTCCGTCCGTCTGTCCGCCTGACCATTATAATTTGTAAACACGATACAGGTTACAGTTAGGAAGAGGTTCTGTTGACCTCTAATCAGGCAAGAGGGTGCAAATATCACGAAATATTGCCCAAGCTCGGAATAAACATCTGCAGAAAGTTAGAGTTCCGTGGTAGTTGTGTAGGATATCGTATGGTCGGCCCTGTTCGACTATACTGCTCCGCTCACTGGTTAAAAATTATTTTTTACAAGGACATATATTACCTCAACCCATCCTGCCATTGAAATTTGAATATCTATACAAATTATAAATATTTCCTCAATTCTTATAAATTTTGAACTAAACCATTTTCTTAATGCCCCCTTCCAAACTCCATTGCAATTCTTATTGCATTTCTGTGAAAAATAATTTAACACACTCATCACCTATGCTCCACACAACTGCTCACGAACAGCTTCATCTCCCCAAGCATAGCAGCAAATCATATGTCAGACCACTGTCATATGGTTCATTAAATTGTGTCTAATGAAAAATGATGCTTATTAACACAATTAAATGCAATCAGTTTACCCAACAGACCAGACTACAGACCGAGTCCAGTCAAATTCAATAGACAATACAGCTAAGGATGGACACACAAAGGGCAGAGTGTCGTCTATATTTAAGAACATCCGTTTGTATGTGTGACTTTTTAATAAATGAAGAAAAGTAGAAAAATTGCATTCAACCATCATAAAATTTGTCAGGCATTCATTCATTAACCTCAAGTTAAAGACAGATTGTCATGTGGATGTATATTAGGTTGTAACGATCAAATTTCTAGGGAAGATATGTTTGGGCCTATTGGGAAAATAACATACATATATGTTCTTGTTGTGTCCTGAACAGGAAAATATTAAGATAATTTATTCTTTATTGGGTCTCCGACGAATATTCCGAAGTGTTGCAGGCGGAGTGTCGAATTTTATTTACACTTCACCTGATGGTGATCCTTGGCCATATACGGATATCTAAATGAGACCATATATAATTGACAGCATAGGGAATTAGTTTTCTGTTTGAGACTCTTCAAGCGATCCTTCGGGAGGTCTTCTATCGGATTGCTTGTATTCACGATGAATTCTATCAAAAAATCTCTTATTGCATGTTTATATCGTTTCAT
>NW_026888784.1:0-11909 GCF_032173495.1 Musca vetustissima
AACGTTATATGCCATGGTTGCTCAATTAGGTCCATATTTGCATATAACCCCATATCCATTATTTTCCTCTATTTTATACAAATGGTACACAAAAGAATCCGATTGACATACAATTTTTCATACATTTCAGAATGGTATGTGTATGGGGTTTTTTCAATTGGTTCAAATATCTATGACGATCACACATTTAGTTTCACCCCATTCCATTTCAATGGTCCCCTAAAGATTATATGTCTGTTCTATCTACAGGATATTGTATTTATTAGAATCTCTTGTATGTATCCAAAGTGATGAAGGGTATCATATAGTCGGCTCCGTCCGAATTTTGAACTTTCCTTACTGGTTTAAATATTTATACCCTTCACCACACTGTGGTACAGGGTATTATGTCTTTGTGCATATGTTTGTAACAGGCAAAAGGAAACGAGATAGACACATGGTTCCTTTTGAGAATATGCATAGAATCACTTTCTAAGTCTATTTACGCAGTACAGGTCGCGTCGAATTGGATGAAATTTGGCACAGCTCATTTATTTCTGTCCGACCATGTATTTTTGTGAACAAAGTATTTGCACGAAATTTGGCATAGCGTACTGAACTAAGTATAGAAAGATGTGTGTTAAATTTCGTAAAAATCGGTTTAGATTTAGATATAGCTCCCGTATATAGTTTCGCCCGATATTAGGTAAATGGTGCACCAAAGTCCCTAAATATGCTTCGATTTACACGAAATTTGGCATAGCCTAGTGAACTAAGTCTAGAAAGATGTGTGTTAAATTTCGTAAAAATCGGTTCAGATTTCGATATAGCTCCCATATATAGTTTCGCCCGATTTTAGGTAAATGGTGCGCCAAAGTCCCTAAATATGCTTCGATTTGCACGAAATTTGGCGTACCGTAGTGAATTAAGTCTAGAAAGATGTGTGTTAAATTTCGTAAAAATCGGTTCAGATTTAGATATAGCTCCCATATATAGTTTCGCCCGATTTTAGGTAAATGGTGCGCCAAAGTCCCTATATATCCTTCGATTTGCACGAAATTTGGCGTAGCGTAGTGAACTAAGGCTAGAAAGATGTGTGTTAAATTTCGTGAAAATCGGTTCAGATTTAAATATAGCTCCCATATATAATATCGGCCGATTTTATGTAAATGGTACACCAAAGTCCCTCAATATGCTCCGATTTGCACGAAATTTGGATTTATAAGTAAATGAAGAACTCTAAATGTAGCCCAATGCACAAAACATGCTGAAATATGTGTAACCTAACATGTGACAAGTTACTATGAAATCGGTTTAGATTTCGATATTTTGCTTCAAATTTATTTATATAATTTTGTCCCATTGTAAGTAGCAACTCTATATCTGACCAAAGATTAGTATAGATTGCTGAATGACATGTTTAATTTCATGTTAATGATCCTTCAAAAATGCGACGTCTGTTAGGATTCCATCTGTTGTTTTAAATAATTTTTTCTGAGGCCTATATAAGGCGTGGATTTTTTAAATAATTTTTTCTGAGGCCTATATAAGGCGTGGATTTTTTAAATAATTTTTTCTGAAGCCTATATAAGACGTGGATTTTTTAATTGAGGTCTATGGACCCACTGTCTCTTGCCTTATCCAATGATTTTTTTTTTAGGCTTGAAATATCTTAACTGAAAAAATGTTTTTGTTCGTAAATATTTCGAACACGTCTTCTAAATCCAGAATGAAGGAATAAATTGATAAATGACCAAGTGAACAAAAAATGTAAAACTTTTGTGCAACCATGGTTATGGAATTTCACTTCAAAGTTTGGCATCAACAATTGCCTAGCCAAAAATTAAAAAAAAAAAAATCATCCATTAGACCACGACCAATGACAATAACAATTGTCGTTTGTCTGCCCAGACTCTGCCTCTACATTCAGGATGATTTTAATGAAACGTTAAGTGACTGTAAATGGTGAAAATTAAAATCGCAACTGCCGGCAAAAAAGTGTGTGAAAATTCAATTAGAATTTACGTTTTTATGATAACGCACACCCAAATTTGTTCTCCATGGCCACAATTCATGGAAAATCCCTAGCAGATTTCAGTGAGGCAAATTGAGATGCATGACTTAAGGAAATGAAAAAAAGAATAGATGTAATAGAAAATTCAAAAAACGAAGATGTTGGCATTTGATTTAAAATGCGTAGCATGAATTCACTATTAGAGTGACTCAGAAAAAAAAATCACGCACACACACACACTCACACCCACACATTGGCAGTTGTTCCCGCACCATCAGAAAACAATTGTCACTTAAAGTGACAATTGTAGCATAAAAATTTTTTTGGGTACTGATTTTTTTTTTTTTTTGCCTCTTTATTGTATTTTTCTTTACCATAGTCATTCTTCGGCGAGTGCCTTCCTCCATGGAGGAGAACAACAAAAAATTGGAACGAAGTAATGACAAAATGCTCCAATGAATACCCAGCATATTGTGAATGTGCCAGTTCTTAGCTTCAGGCTTTAACTAATGACAATACAGCTGCCACTGCCACTGCTGCTACTACTGTTGACGAAGACGACGATGTTGCAACTGCATCCTAACAACATCGGGTAGGTGTTGGTGTAGTAGTAACAGCTTCTATCACGCTAGCACCACAAGCTGCTACTGTTTGACGACTATCGTCAGCAAGTAAGTAAATGCATCGCTCCGAAAAAAGTTATACTCCTCAGGCATTGTTGCAATTGGTGTCATTTCCATTTTATCTTGCAGCAATTAAAGTCTTATTTTTTTGCAGGGTGGCACTTATTAAAATTTTCAGCAAATTTATGGACTCAATAACGAGCACAACAATGACTGCGAGAAGTAATGAAATTCCAAGTGGGAATTATCACAGAATATTAAAAAGGCTAAGACTTAAGAGGCGTGGATTTATTAAAAATATTTTTTCAAGGCTCTATACAAGGCGTGGATTTTTTAAAGAATATTTTTTCAAGGCTCTATACAAGGCGTGGATTTTTTAAAGAATATTTTTTCAAAGCTCTATACAAGGCGTGGATTTTTTAAAAATATTTTTTCAAGGCTCTATACAAGGCGTGGATTTTTAAAAAATAGTTTTTCAAGGCTCTATACAAGGCGTGGATTTTTAAAAAATATTTTTTCAAGGCTCTATACAAGGCGTGGATTTATTAAAAATATTTTTTCAAGGGCATATAGAGGATCTATAGGGCGTGGATTTAATAAAAATATTTTTTCAAGGCTCTATACAAGGCGTGGATTTTTTAAAAAAATATTTTTTCAAGGCTCTATACAAGGCGTGGATTTTTAAAAATATTTTTTCAAGGCTCTATACAAGGCGTGGATTTATTAAAAATATTTTTTCAAGGCTCTATACAAGGCGTGGATTTATTAAAAATATTTTTTTTAAGGCTGGGTGGCGTAGGGGATGGGGATAGATATCAAGTAACGGATCTGATTGGCTTTAACATGGCGAAGTCCAGGTTTATCTTGGTCTTGGTTTATTGTGGACACTAACCTCCCCGCGGTGCCACCTGGGGTAGCCATTTTCATCAGCTCACCCGAAATAGTGAGATGATATGTACCGCGAGTTCACCCATAAGAACTAACAAAAATGGGTTGAGGCGTCGGGTTAGTTGCCCACGCTAGGAAAACCCCTCCTACTATGAAAAAGCAAAGAAAAAGAAAACCAAACCCCCCTAATGTTGACGACCACCGCAAACGTATAAAGTACCACGAAGTCCGAATCTGCACTTGGCATGTTCGCAAGTTGTACAGAACAGGCGTAGTTCTCGCTTTGGCGGATGTACTCCAGAAGTACAAAGCCGATATAATTACCTTACATGAAATGCGATAGAAAGGGACTGGCATAAGTAAATCAGATGATTGCGTCCTGTATTATAGCTGCCATGAAACGAGACCTGAATTTGGCTGCGGATTTATGGTCAGCAGGAGAATAAAAGACCTCGTCTCCAGATTCACTCCAGTAGATGAACGAATTGCAATAATTCGCATAAAAGCGAAGCTCTTCTACATCAGTCTTATTTGTGCCCACGTTCTGACCGAAGAAAAAATGAGCAGACCAAAGACATATTGTACGAGCGCCTAGCATACATCACATGATCGCTGTCCTGGGCATTACATAAGAATTCTGCTAGGAGATTTTAATGCAAAAATCGGAAGGGAAAATATCTTTGGCCCCACCGTCGGAAAAATCAGCCTTCATGGAGAAACATCCGACAACGGTATGAGGTTGATTGGCTTCGCGTCACGATATACACAAGGCCACCTGGATTTCTCCTGATCAAGCAATGAGAAATCAAATTGATCATGTTGTGATAGACGGAAGGCATTCATCCAGTGTATTAGACGTTCGATCGATCCGAGGAGCGAATATCGATTCCTACCACTACCTTGTAGCGGCCAAGGTTCGCACTCGTATTAATGTTGCAGCAAAGGTGCGATCTAACACAACACGGAAAATCCGAAAAGCTGCAAACACAACAGGTAGCCGAGGCCTCCTCCGCTCAACTTATCTACCTGCTTGACGGAAGCACACCTTGCCCCGATAATAATATAGAAGCACAATGGCAAGGAACTGCCTACAAACATCCGCTTTGGCGGGTGTACTCAAGAAGTACAAAGCCGATATTATTGCCTTACAGGAAATGCGATGGAAAGGGATTGGCGTAAGTAAATCAGATGATTACGCCCTGTATTATAGCTGTCATGAAACGAGACATGAATTTGACTGCGGATTTATGGTTAACAGGAGAATAAAAGACCTCGTCTTCAGATTCACTCCAGTAGATGAGCGAATTACAATAATCCGCATAAAAGCGAAGTTCTTCTACATCAGTCTTATTTGAGCCCATGTTCCGACCGAAGACAAAAATGAGCAGACCAAAGACATATTGTACGAGCGCCTAGCCATGATATTAAAATTCTGCTAGGAGATTTTGATGTAAAAATCGGAAGTGGCCCCACCGTCGGAAAATTCAGCCTTCATGAAGTAACATTCAACAATGGCATGATGTGGATTGACTACGCGGCAGCAAAAAACATGGTAGTTAGCAGCACCAGATTCAAGCATCTCGATAGACACAAGGCCACTTGGATTTCTCCAGATCAGGCAACAAGAAATCAAATCGATCATGTTGTGATAGACGGAAGGCATTCATCCAGTGTATTAGACGTTCGGTCGATCCGAGGAGCGAATATCAATTCGGACCATTACATTGTAGCAGTCAAGATTCGCACTCGTCTTAATGTTGCAGCTAAGGTGCGATCTAACACAACACGGAAACTCGACGTCGAAATGCTGGAAACACAACAGTTAGCCGAGGCCTACTCCGCTTAACTTACCCAACAGCTTGAAGAAAGCACTTCTTGTCCCGATAATAGTATAGAAGCACAATGGCAAAGAATTGCCCAGTCCCTACAATCTGCAGCAAAAGCAAGACTTGGGTACCAATGACCACCATCAAGAAACCCATGGTACGATCAGGAGTGTCGTAATGCTACTGATGTGAAAAACGCAGCACATATGGCAACCCTGCGGACAGTAGCATCACGCAATGCAAAGGTGAACTATCGGGAGAAAAGGAGAGATGAGAAATGTGTTTTCAGAAAAAAGAAGAAAGAACAAGAAAAACCTTAGCGTGAGTATATCGAGATGTACAGGAGTCAGAATGAAGTCCGGAGATTTTACCAACGAGTAAAACACCAAACCGAAGGTTTTGGTGCAGGCACATCCACCTGTAGAGATAAGGAAGGAAACTTGGTGACAGATACAAACAGCGTGTTGAGGATCTGAAAGGAGCATATTGAAAAACTTCTGGTATAAAATAGTAGCGATGAAGAGGATACCCCAGAACCAATAAGAGATGGTGGTCATAAAAGCAATTAATCGGCTCAAGGACAATAAAGCAGCAGGACCCGATGGGTTACAAGCCGACTTATTCAAGACAGGTCGTCAGATGCTGGTCAGGAGCATGCACCAGCTGATTAGTACAATTTGGCTAGAAGAATACATGTCCAATGATTGGAGCCTTAGCATCCTGTGTCCCGTGCACAAAAACGGAGGCAAGACGATATGTGCCAACTATAGAGGAATAAGTCTCCTTCCCATCGCATATAAAGTGCTATCCAGTGTACTGTGTGAACGACTGAAGCCAATGGTCGATGACATTATTGGTCAATGTGGCTTCAGTCCTGGCAAATCCACCATTGACCAGATTTTCACTCTGCGCCAAATCCTGGAAAAAACCCACGAAGAACACAGCGACACATTCCACCTATCCGTCGACTATAAAGCCTCATTCGACAGCCCTATTCGTTCACAGGTGTATAAAGCCATGTCTGAGTTTGGCATTCCTGCAAAATTAATACGGCTATGCAGGATAACTTTAACAGGCAAAAGATCAGCAGTTAAAGTCGGAAAGGACCCATAGGAACCCTTCAATACCGAACGAGGATTCAGACAAGGTGACAGTTTGTCGTGTGATCTTTTTGAATATCCTGCTGGAAAAGTTCATACGAGACGCAAAGGTGAACAGAAATGACACTCTGTACACCAATCAACACATGTTACTCACCCAAGCCTATGACATCGGTATAATGGATCGAACATTCCGAGCGGTAACATCCACCTTTGAACAAACTGAGAAGGAGTCTGCCAAAGTGGATGCGGCAGTAAACGGCGAGAAGAGCAAATTGATGGTATTAACGCGCAAGACGTCCAGTAGTCTCGGACCAACTGTGGAACTTGAGAACTACAGCTTCGAGGTAGTCAAAGATTTTACATACCTTGGTACCGCCATAAATAAAACGAATGACATCAGTTTTGAAATTCGGAGAAGGAGTGTGATGGCCAACGGATGCTACTATGGTCTAAGTAAGCAGTTTAGAAATAAGGCCACCTTCCGCCAGACTAAACTTACACTCTAAAAGACGGTGATACTAGCCGTGCTATTATATGGACCTGAAGCATGGGTACTTGTGCAAGTAGATGAGGCAGCTCTTGGGGAGCTTGAAAAAAAATTATCCGAAAGATCTACGGGCCGATCTGCGAGAAGACTCAGCTGATTTTATCAACGCGCAAGATGTCCATTAGACTCGGACTAACTGTGCAACTTGAGAACTACACCTTTGAGGTATTTAAAGACTTTATATACCTTGGTACCGCCATAAATAAAACGAATGACATCAGTTTTGAAATTCGGAGAAGGATTGTCATTGCCAACGGATGCTACTATGGTCTATGTAAGCAGTTTAGAAACAAGGTCACCTCCCATCATACCAAACTCACTCTCTACAAGACGCTGATACTACCCGTGCTGTTATATGTATCTGAAGCATAGGTACTTGCCCAAGCAGATGAGACAGCTCTTGGAGTGTTTGAGAGAAAAATTCTCCGAAAGATCTATGGGCCGATCTGCGTCGACGGTGAATATCGCCGTCTAAGGAACCACGAGCTATACAATTTATACGTGGACATCGACATAGTCAGGCGTATTGAACTGCAGCGACTACGATGGCTAGGCCATGTTGTGCCGATGAATGAGAATGCCCAAGCTCAAAAGGCATATAAGAGCGAGCCTACTGATGGTGGTTCCCCTAGAAGTGGAAGGCCACGAATTCAGATGGAAAGTAGAAAACAACATCTTGTACCGTGGTCTTTCAAATTAGTGGAGATGCGCACAAGACCGATGCGCTTGGAATTCTTCTTATGCTCGGCTTATGGAACAACCGTTCTGCAACAAGCCAGTTAAGTAAGTAGGAAGGTTTTTCAAGGCTCTTAAAGAGGCGTGTTTTTCAACGAATATTCACATGCGTCATTGATCCTGCAATTGAGTTGAGCCCAGTGGCCTTATTTTTAATGAAGTTAATATCACATTTCCTCGGAATAGTTGTAATATTTGTTATACAATCCTCCTTTATGCATTTGAAGCCTTGCAATGGTCATTCACATTTCATGTCCAAAGCCCTTAACACACACCTACACCTAAAAAAAAGGACTAGGCCATTGACCAGCAACATTGCCACAGATCCTAAGGATATACAGTGGCTATTGTGGCCGAGCTATAAAAAGAAAATACCCCACCATTACCCACTCTTTAAAATTATAACAAAATGTTATAATTAAGTAGAAAATATCTACTAAGCCTCTACAAAAAAATATCTGAAAAAAAAATATGATGAAACCGAATATAATAGCTCAACAAAATGAAATAAAACTCTGGGCTATAGAATTTACGAAAAACTCTATTCTCTAAGCCTACAAACATTTTTGGTAGATTTAATAATAAAAGACGGAGAATAGACTAAAACCGACCACTACACAAAACACGGAACAAAGAATAAAGGCAGTGGAGTATAAGGCCGAGAACAAAGCAGGAATAGAGAATATCCTGGAAAATGTAAGAAAAGACAGGACGGCTATGTAACAAAACTTTTGTAAGGAAAGCATATTTGTAGATAAAATGCAATATGTTCTAGGTAGGGTGATGGAAATATTGTGGGCAATTGAGGAACTGTGGGAGACCTAACGCGTGGATTTTTAAAGAATATATAAGGCGTGTATTTTTATACCCTTCACCACACTGTGGTACAGGGTATTATGTCTTTGTGCATATGTTTGTAACAGGGAAAAGGAAACGAGATATACACATTGTTCCTTTTGAGAATATGCATAGAATCACTTTCTGAGTCGATTTATGCATGTCCGTCCGTCCGTCTGTTGGTGTTAAATTGTAAACAAAGTACAAGTCGCATTTATAAACCGATTTGAATGAAATTTGGCACAAGTCACTTATTTGGCCCAAGGACGAACACTATTGAAATTAAAGAAACTCGGTTCAGATTTAGATATAGCTCCCATATATAGTTTCGGCCGATTTAAGCTCAAAAGGGCATCAAAGTCCCTAAATATCTTTTGATTTCCACGAAATTTAGCATAGCGTACTGAAATGAGTCTAGAATGATGTGTGCCAAGTTTCATGAAAATCGGTTTAGATTTAGATATAGCTCCCGTATATAGTTTCGTCCTATTTAAGGTAAAAGGGGCACCAAAGTCCCTATATATCTTTCGATTTGCACGAAATTTGGCATAGGGTACTGATTTAAGTCTAGAATGATGTGTGTTAAGTTTCGTGAAAATCGGTTCAGATTTAGATATAGCTCCCATATATAATTTCGTCCGATTTAATGTAAAGGGGCACCAAAGTCCCTATATAACTTCCGATTTGTTCGAAATTTGGCATAGGGTACTGAATTAGGTCCAGAATGATGTGTGCTAAGTTTCGTGAAAATCGGTCCAGATATATATATAGCTCCAATATATATTTTCGTCCGATTTTATGTAAATGGTGCACCAAAGTCCCTATATGATGTGTGCCAACATTCATGAAAATCGGTTCAGATTTAGATATAGCTCCCAAATATAGTTTCGTCCGATTTAAGGTATAAAGGGCAACAAAGTCCCTATATTTCTTTCGATTTGCACGAAATTTGGCACAGTATAATGAATTAGGTCTAGAATGATGTGTGTCATGTTTTGAGAAAAATCGGTTCAGATTTAGATATAGCTCCCATATATATTTTCGTCCGATTTAAGGTAAAGGGTGCACCAAAGTCCCTACATATACTTCGATTTGCACGAAAATAGGCATAGGGTACTGAATTAAGTTTAGACTGATGTGTGGTAAGTTTCGCGAAAATCGGTTCAGATTTATATATAGCTCCATATATATTTTCGTCCGATTTAAGGTAAATGGTGCACCAAAGTCCCTATATATCTTTCGATTTGCCCGAAATTGCGCACAGCGTAATGAATTTAGTGTAGAATGACGTGTGCTAAGCTTCGTGAAAATCGATTCAGATTTAGATATAGAGCCCACATATATTTTCGTCCGATATAGCTTCAATATATATTTTCGTCCGATTTAAGGTAAATGATACACAAAAGTCCCTATATAACTTTCGATTTGCACGAAATTTGGCACAGTGTACTGAAATAAGCCTAGAACGGTGTGTGTTGACTTTCGTGAAAATAGGTTCAGATTTATATAGAGCTCCCATATATATTTTCGTGAAGGGTATTTTATAGTCGGCCCAGTCCGACTGTACTATTTTTCTTACTGGTTTTTTTCTAAAAACTGCATGCTGCAACTTGCAACGCAATAGGCATTGCATAGAAAACATGCTGACACTGCCAGCCAGCCAGGCAGCTAACAGCTGATGCTGTTCCCAGAGCATTGTAGACAGGATGAATGGAAGAATCCCCAGGAAAAGATGAAACATAAGCTTACACTATTGCTATGACAAAGGCGCAACCCCTGCCCCCACACCTCTACTTTGCCAGGGCACAATTGCCAGAAGATTTCATTATTGTATTCTATGGAAAAAAACACACACTTACGAACGTACACGCAAAGACCAGCGAATCCTGCCGAACAAAACTATACCGAAAAACTACAGCTCATAGAAAAAATAAATGTAATGCGCCCACCATGAATGACAGTTTGAATTGAGTAGACTGCTAAGCGTGAGTGAATGAATGAATGAACGACGAACGAAATGAATGACTGACTGGAGAATAGAAGACGTTTTTGGTTTGCCACACAAACGCACACACACGTGCATCCCAGGCATGTTTCCCCGAGATTTTGTTACGGCGGTTTTGCTGCACACACACACACGCTCGCGCTCACAAACAACAAAATTAACAACATCAAAAACTCAAATTAAAAGATTTCAATGGAGGAGTTAACAAAGGAATGATGCAACCAACAGCAGCAGCAACAACAACAACACCACAAACAAATGGAACGCAGGACTTTTTGTGTGTCAGGACTTTTGTGTCGAAAAAACGGCATGAATGGATGGTTGCCCGGCTGGTTGGTTGGTTGGTTGGTCGCTTGATGGACAGACAAAAGGTGCGTGAATAGTTGAATACAGGGGACGGACATGATTTCTTAGAGCGGAGCACGGAGTACAGTTCGTGATGACGTTGTAGTTTTCGTAATAAAGCATCGGCTGTTATAAATTGTGTTAGAGATGAGATCATACAAAGGATATTGTGGTGTGTATGATTTCTATTGTAATTAGGCAAGTACAAAGCTGCAAAATATTTCCGCAAGGATCACAAAGCTATTTTTTCCAAAAAAAATCTAATAAAAGCAGGGGTGCGGATTTTCCAAGTACTATATGAGGCGTGGATTCTTAAAAAAAATATTTTTTTGAAGGACCTATATAGATTATTAAAGCATATTTTTCATGGATTTAAGAAAAATATTTTTGAAGGGCCTATACCAGGCGAAGATTTAAAAAAAAGTATTTTTGATGGGATGGAAAAAATACTCTTTGAAAAGCCTATACCAGGTGTGGATTTAAAAAACATATTTTTTGAAGGCTCTATACCTATCGTGGATTTCAAAAAAACATTTTGAATAGCCTTTAAGAGGTGTGGATTTAAAAGAAAATATGACCTATGGAGTGGATTTTTCTAAAAAGGTTTGTTAAAGGGTTTACACGAGGCATGGATTTTTATACCCTACACAACTATGTTTGCTCAGGGTATTATAGCTTTGTGCAGCCCCAAGAGTTTGTAGCAGCGCCGCGAAATGTATCCTAGACCCACCTTTAAGTATACTGATCATTATATCTCGACTAGCTGAGTCGATCTAGACATGTGTGTCCGTCCGTCCGCCCCGTCCGTATGTCCGTTATAATTTGTAAACACGATACAGGCCACAGTTATAGACCAATCTTCACGAAATTTAGCATGTAGGATGGGTTCTGGTCAGTGAAGACCCCTATTGTTTTTGGTAAAGAACAGTTAATATTTAGAGGATGATATGGACCAAATACTAAATTTTTGTCGGTTTTTGTTGGTTGTGTGTGTGTCCTGCAGAGGC